>NC_041362.1:390948-440948 GCF_900634415.1 Cottoperca gobio
TTTATCTCTGTGTTGTAGTGAGACAGAGACATGTGTAATGTCCCTGAAGGTAACGTTTCCTCTCTCCTGTCATGGTGTCATCAGTCCTGTGTTGTATATGTAGTGAGACAGAGACATGTGTAATGTTCCTGAAGGTAACGTTTCCTCTCTCTCCTGTCATGGTGTCATCAGTCCTGTGTTGTATATGTAGTGAGACAGAGACATGTGTAATGTTCCTGAAGGTAACGTTTCCTCTCTCTCCTGTCATGGTGTCATCAGTCCTGTGTTGTATATGTAGTGAGACAGAGAGATGTGTAATGTCCCTGAAGGTTACGTTTCCTCTCTCCTGTCATGGTGTCATCAGTCCTGTGTTGTATATGTAGTGAGACAGAGACATGTGTAATGTCCCTGAAGGTAACGTTTCCTCTCTCTCCTGTCATGGTGTCATCAGTCCTGTGTTGTATATGTAGTGAGTACAGAGACATGTGTAATGTTCCTGAAGGTAACGTTTCCTCTCTCCTGTCATGGTGTCATCAGTCCTGTGTTGTATATGTAGTGAGACAGAGAAATGTGTAATGTTCCTGAAGGTAACGTTTCCTCTCTCTCCTGTCATGGTGTCATCAGTCCTGTGTTGTATATGTAGTGAGACAGACATGTGTAATGTTCCTGAAGGTAACGTTTCCTCTCTCCTGTCATGGTGTCATCAGTCCTGTGTTGTATATGTAGTGAGACAGAGAAATGTGTAATGTCCCTGAAGGTAACGTTTCCTCTCTCCTGTCATGGTGTCATCAGTCCTGTGTTGTATATGTAGTGAGACAGAGACATGTGTAATGTCCCTGAAGGTAACGTTTCCTCTCTCTCCTGTCATGGTGTCATCAGTCCTGTGTTGTATATGTAGTGAGACAGAGAAATGTGTAATGTCCCTGAAGGTAACGTTTCCTCTCTCTCACCTGTCATGGTGTCATCAGTCCTGTGTTGTATATGTAGTGAGACAGAGACATGTGTAATGTCCCTGAAGGTAACGTTTCCTCTCTCCTGTCATGGTGTCATCAGTCCTGTGTTGTATATGTAGTGAGACAGAGACATGTGTAATGTCCCTGAAGGTAACGTTTCCTCTCTCTCCTGTCATGGTGTCATCAGTCCTGTGTTGTATATGTAGTGAGACAGAGAAATGTGTAATGTCCCTGAAGGTAACGTTTCCTCTCTCTCACCTGTCATGGTGTCATCAGTCCTGTGTTGTATATGTAGTGAGACAGAGACATGTGTAATGTCCCTGAAGGTAACGTTTCCTCTCTCCTGTCATGGTGTCATCAGTCCTGTGTTGTATATGTAGTGAGACAGAGACATGTGTAATGTTCCTGAAGGTAACGTTTCCTCTCTCACCTGTCATGGTGTCATCAGTCCTGTGTTGTATATGTAGTGAGACAGAGACATGTGTAATGTCCCTGAAGGTAACGTTTCCTCTCTCTCACCTGTCATGGTGTCATCAGTCCTGTGTTGTATATGTAGTGAGACAGAGACATGTGTAATGTCCCTGAAGGTAACGTTTCCTCTCTCTCCTGTCATGGTGTCATCAGTCCTGTGTTGTATATGTAGTGAGACAGAGACATGTCTAATATTCCTGAAGGTAACGTTTCCTCTCTCTCCTGTCATGGTGTCATCAGTCCTGTGTTGTATATGTAGTGAGACAGAGACATGTGTAATGTTCCTGAAGGTAACGTTTCCTCTCTCTCCTCAGGGCCAGGTGAAGGATCTCCAGAGGGACCTAGAGGACTCGCGTGCGGCCCAGAAGGAGGTCTTCTCCTCAGCCAGAGAGTCTGAGCGCAGAACCAAAGCCATGGAGGCCGACATCGCCCAGCTGCACGAGGTCTGTCGAACACTGCAGCTTCAGAAGATCAGAAGAAGAGAAAACTTATTGATTCTGCACAACTACCTTTTCAGTGTATGATGTAAATGTGCGTTTCTTACCTTCTTTTTCACCAACATCAACTTCTGTCCGTCCAGATGTTGGCAGCAGTTGAAAGAGCTCGTAAGCAGGCGGAGACAGAAAGAGACGAGCTGTCTGAAGAGCTGACCAGTAACTCCTCTGGGAAGTGAGTTATTCACACACATATAGAAACATAGAAAGACGATCAGTTTAGCAGAGTTACAGCTAAACTTTGTGATCGATTAGTGGGATGATTTATGTATATATACACACATACACATATATATTTATTTGTACAACACATTTCAACAAGTGCTTTACAAAAAAACATTAAAAGCTTGTGTAAGAGTGTAGAAATGCAAAATAAACACTTTATAAAAGGACATTTAAATATAATTAAAAACATGAAGAGCCAAGAGATTTAATTAAAATGTAGATTTCATCTTTTCTATTATTCACTTTCCAACCTTCCCTTCTCGCTCTCTGTCTCTCCTCCTCTTGTTCAGGTCGATGCTCTCTGATGAGAAGCGCCGCCTGGACACGAAGATCAGCCAGCTGGAGGAGGAGCTGGAGGAGGAGCAGGCCAATGTGGAGAGCCTCAATGACCGGCTGAGGAAGAGCCAGCAGTTGGTGGGTATCGTGTGGAGAGGAGTGACCCGGGCTCTCCGTGGCGTTCCCTCCCTGAATTTCATCTTGTTCTGATGTCCGTCGTGCAGGTGGACCAGCTGGGTGCAGAGGTGGCGACGGAGCGGTCCTCCTCTCAGAGCAGGGAGGGCTCCCGGCAGCAGCTGGAGAGGCAGAACCGGGAGCTGAAGGCCAAACTGCAGGAGGTGGAGGGCCAGGGCCGCTCCAAACTCAAGTCCTCCATCGCCGCCCTGGAGGCCAAGCTGAGAGAGGTGGAGGAGCAGCTGGAGATAGAGAGCAGGTACTGCTGCATGGTGGGAAATGGAGTTCCAAAAGTGAAATTCCAATTTACATTTAAGCAGTGCAACATGAATAAAGTAAACTGCACTAAAAGCAGTGATGGAGTAACATGCAATTAAATAACAAAACAAATGTAATTAAATCAGTTAAAGTTACTTTTTTATTTCTTTGCAACCACATCATTTTAACATGTTTTGGCTGTTTTATTATTATTATTATTATTATTGTTTTTATCTTTTATATCGTTTTTCTTTTTAACTGATTTTGTTTGCCTCGTTGCTGAAATATAAATATAGTATAAATAAAGATTATCATTATTATTGCAACTCATCACTTACCTCGTAACTTTGTCCTTAACTGCTTTTATAAAGATAATTTGTTGTATAGTTTCTCCTCTCATACTAGTTGTATGAACCTCCTTACTTTATTTATTCTTTATTTCATTTTAATATTTATTTGTACTTAAATCTGTCTTTGGGCTGAATTGCACCTGAGTTTGTCCTCTGGGGATCCATAAAGGCTTATGTTATATTATTTAATATTTAATAAATGTTATGTTATTTAATATTATTTAATATTATTTAATATTATTTAATATTTAATAAATATTATATTATGTTACGTTATATTATTTAATATTTAATAAATGTTATATTATGTTATAAATGTTAATTATGTTTGGTAGAGAGCGTCAGTCCAACGCCAAGAACCTGCGTCAGAAAGAGAAGAAGCTGAAGGATTTAAGCATCCAGATGGAGGATGAGAGGAAGCAGGCGCAGCAGTACAAAGACCAGGTAACATAATACCAGAAGTAACAAAGGCGTCGCGTTACCGTCGTTTATGATGCTCTCAGCCATTTACCTGTTTCTGTGAAGGCGGAGAAGGGCAACGTGCGGGTGAAGCAGCTGAAGCACCAGCTGGAGGAGGCGGAGGAGGAGGCTCAGCGCGTGGCAGCAGCTCGCAGGAAGCTGCAGAGGGAGCTGGACGAGTCGAGCGAGGCCAACGACACCCTGAGCCGAGACATGGCGTCTCTCAGGAGCAAACTGAGGTACCCGAGGGTAGAGCTGGAAATAATATATGACTATATAATATTATTCAAAGTCACAACAATTTTTGTTATATAAAACAACTAAATAAATACTGTATAAAAAGTCACAAACAAAATACTATTTATAAAAATCACAACAAAATAAATCTTTATTTATTTGTGATTATCAATCTGAGCAGATTTTACTTTCCCCGTTTAACTAAAAAACTAGTAGAACCATCTGTTCCTGTAGAACCATCTGTTCATGTAGAACCATCTGTTCCTGTAGAACCATCTGTTCCTGTAGAACCATCTGTAGAACCATCTGTTCCTGAGAACCATCTGTTCATGTAGAACCATCTGTTCCTGTAGAACCATCTGTTCCTGTAGAACCATCTGTAGAACCATCTGTAGAACCATCTGTTCCTGAGAACCATCTGTTCATGTAGAACCATCTGTTCCTGTAGAACCATCTGTTCATGTAGAACCATCTGTTCCTGTAGAACCATCTGTTCCTGAGAACCATCTGTTCCTGTAGAACCATCTGTTCCTGAGAACCATCTGTTCCTGTAGAACCATCTGTTCCTGTAGAACCATCTGTTCATGTAGAACCATCTGTAGAACCATCTGTAGAACCATCTGTTCCTGAGAACCATCTGTTCATGTAGAACCATCTGTTCCTGTAGAACCATCTGTTCCTGTAGAACCATCTGTTCATGTAGAACCATCTGTTCCTGTAGAACCATCTGTTCATGTAGAACCATCTGTTCCTGTAGAACCATATGTTCATGTAGAACCACCATCTGTTCATGTAGAACCATCTGTTCCTGTAGAACCATATGTTCCTGAGAACCATCTGTTCCTGTAGAACCATCTGTTCCTGAGAACCATCTGTTCCTGTAGAACCATCTGTTCCTGTAGAACCATATGTTCCTGTAGAACCACCATCTGTTCCTGTAGAACCATCTGTTCCTGTAGAACCACCATCTGTTCATGTAGAACCATCTGTTCCTGAGAACCATCTGTTCCTGTAGAACCATCTGTTCATGTAGAACCATCTGTTCATGTAGAACCACCATCTGTTCATGTAGAACCATCTGTTCCTGTAGAACCATCTAGAACCATCTGTTCCTGTAGAACCATCTGTTCATGTAGAACCATCTGTTCATGTAGAACCATCTGTTCCTGAGATAGAACCATCTGTTCCTGTAGAACCGTCTGTTCCTGTAGAACCACCTGTTCCTGTAGAACCATCTGTTCCTGTAGAACGTAGAACCATCTGTTCCTGTAGAACCATCTGTTCCTGTAGAACCGTCTGTTCCTGTAGAACCGTCTGTTCCTGTAGAACCATCTGTTCATGTAGAACCGTCTGTTCCTGTAGAACCGTCTGTTCCTGTAGAACCATCTGTTCCTGTAGAACCACCATCTGTTCATGTAGAACCGTCTGTTCCTGTAGAACCGTCTGTTCCTGTAGAACCATCTGTTCCTGTAGAACCATCTGTTCATGTAGAACCATCTGTTCCTGTAGAACCACCATCTGTTCATGTAGAACCATCTGTTCCTGTAGAACCATCTGCAGTAGTAAACATAAGGGTTTTGCAAAGATTAAAAAATAAACAATCATCTTAATTCCTTGAATTAAAGCGATTTTAAATGTCCTCTTCCTCCTTTCACGTCCCGTTTCCTGTCCTCAGACACTCCTGATCTGCAAACTGTCCTCAAAGCTTGCTGGGAATATTCTTTTATTTCCTCATCGCTCTCTTTTCAGTTTACACCTGCTGCGAGATTTCAGGGGCTTGAACTTTTATCTTTTTAAATCTCTCTTTGCAACCTTCCTTTATCCTTCATCTCCTTCTGACCCTCCTCTTCCTCCTCCTCTCTCTCTCTCTTCCTCCTGATGTGGCGGGTGTTCCCAGGCGTGGTGGCAGCGGCGGGGAGGCGGTGTTCAGCAGCCCCAGCCCCCGCAGCAGCAGCGGCGGCGGTGGAGGTTTGAGCGGCAGCAGCATGAGGAGCCTAGGGCTGGGGGGGGGCCTCAGCCGGAGGAGCTTCAAGGAGAACTCAGTGGAGCTGCAGGAGGAAGAGCCTCCGTCCAGGTCCCCGTCCCCCCCGCTGGACCCCCGCGGGGAGGCCTACACCTACTCCCCCGACGAGTAGAGGGCTTTCACCCACGGAGAGAATCCCAGAAATATTTTCACACTTTTAATTTAAATTATTTCTATAGTTTCCTTAGTGGAGGAGTCTCATAGATATTTTAACACAACAGATTTATGTTGAATAATAATTAAGTTATTACACAAACAAATGGGGGTAAAAAATAAAGCTAAAAAGTCCCAATAATAATAATAATAATAATAATACATCATTTTCAAAAGGTAACGCTTTCCCTACCACACGTCACAATCTTATATTTGTTTGTGAAATTATTCGTCTTAAAGTCGGTCAAATTAATTGGCAACTTTGTCGAGAATCAATTAATCATCTGCTGAATGTTTGTTGCTTTTTCTTTTTCTGACAGAAGCTGTCACAGAAATATTTTCACACTTTTAATCTAAATTATTTTATAGTTTTATTGATATTTTAACGGCAGACATAAATCTACAATATCCCTCCCATACTAATGCCAACATGTAATTACTCATTCAATATCTTTTAAATGCTTAGACTTACGAATTCTATAATTGGCAACTCATTTGAGAGTCAATTCATTATTTGTAAACTAATATATATATATATATATATATATATATATATATATATATATATATATATATATATATATATATATATATATATATATATATATATATATATATATGCACAGTTAAGCATTTTAAAGATGTCACCATGCAAAATTATCTCTATTTTGACATTTTACAGACAAAATAATACATTTTAAAAAATCATGGCAATATTCTACACGTATAACAATAAGAATGTGAAAGATTAAATAATCAAGAAATTAAAAAAGTCTTTAGTTGTAGCTCTATACAATACAATAATGTTTGGTGAAATTGCTTCAAATACTACATTACCCATGAGCCTCAGCGACTGTTGCTATGCAAAAGACTTCAGCCAGTTTGAACACATTCAGGAACCTTTGTGCAGTAAAGCTGAATGTATCCGAAATCTAAAAGTAAGATTCTTATTTCTACATTTATCAAAAATCAAAGCTCAATGCATTCTGGGAATTGAAGTTCCCAGGACATTAGCACTACGGTTTGATTATCAGTGGATAGTTTTGGTGTTTATCGCCAGCTTTAATGCACTGTTCCTAAAAGTTATTAAACAAACATCAGCTACACACATCACTCATTTTGAGGTTTAATATATACGTTTAACCTTAAAAGTAAACTTTTGAAAATACCCAACAATTGGCTCTAAAATAGAATTATAAGGACACGTGCAGGTCTGCCAGCTTAATCTACAAATATTTAACAAAGTCCCACAATCATCAGCTGGATTCCTTTATTTGGGGAAATAAATCTCACTATTTAAGAAAATAATTATGATGCATAAATAAATTTAAACCGACAAAATGATTTTCAAAATAAAAGTCAGCATGTGATTCCCAGTTTAATTTTTCTAGAGAAACTAATCATTGTTTTTCAATCTTTGTGGATTAACAGAACATATAATTTATGTGAATTTAATATATTTAGATTTATTTATATTAGAGGTAGTTTAAATATTATATTTTCTAAGTTTGTTTGTGCTTTTGCATTTAAGTCACAAAGCAAAAACAAAAACCCAGTCAGTTACCAAAACTAAATATTCTAAATATTAAGATTAAGAAACAAACATCTGTTGCAAAATAAAATATTTTTGTAAAACACAAGCAAAATATTATTTTGTATGAAAATGTAAAATATCGGGAAGAAAATTAATGATGATTAATATATTTTTTAAAGAGTAAACTCGTAAGAAAATAATCTTTTTAAATGCAGATGAAATATTTCTCATCCAAAATCGCTGGAAAAGACATAAAAAAAATAAAGAAAATCAATAAATACGTTCAGATGAGCAGCAAGTTTCGTATATTTCTCAGGAAAAGAAATGCTTCGCTGCTCGCTGTTTCTGCAGAACATGTTTTAAAATATTTATTTGGAAACTGAATGTAAAACTATATTTGTGACCCGACGGTGATTTAAACCTCACAGAAACACAATATATAACTCTGACATCTATTAAACTGCTACGCAACCCTCACTGATGTGTCGCCTGGATTCTTTGCGTCTAGAAGAAACAAAATCAACATTTAGATTTTACATTTCAAGTTTATTGATTTCAGAAACATAAGCAGCACTGAAGGACGAAGAGCAGGTGAGAACACACAAACGATGGAAACACTTCATAATAACCATCATTAATTAAAGGTCTGATCGTTCATTAACAAACAAGTTTACTGTTTTCTTTGCTATGATTTGTTATATTATTAGTTTGTTATATAAAATTGCTTCTAAATGATATATGCATGTATTAAAGGTTCTTAGAGGATAATTACAGTAAACTATAATAGCCCAGAAACTAATTATAACTATCGCTCGAAATGTTTATAGATTATTTTTTATTTAATTTATTAGAATCATCTGTTGCAATTTTATAATATGCATCAAAATAATGTTTACAAACTTTAATTAATAATACTTTATAAAATATTAAAAGTTACGTCTGCAACAATAAACCTTCACGAGCTCTCAGATCTTTTTTTAAGCACAATTAAATAATTTGGTTTATAAATAAAGTCATTATTTTTATGTTAACAAAATCTCTAATTATTATTTTTAATATTGTTATTATTTTTACCCTTTTTTTGTGTACGCGTTGCATTTTAATTAGTTTGTAAAGCACTTTGAGCGTCTCTTGTATTAAAAATGCTCTATAAATAGTTTATTATTATTATTATTATTATTATTATGATGATTTGTAAACATTACTTTGTCACTGGTAAAATAAGTTAACGTTGGATTCACCACCAGTTCCCCCCCGTGGATTAACGATGGTTATTAAAGTGTTACGGTGCAGTCTGCCCTGAGCAGCTGATTGTAGGTCTGAAGGCAGGACTGACTGACCGTCTACAGTATTTAACAAGTCAAACATTACTTCTTCTTTTTAACATAAAACACAAGTAGCCTTCACTGAAGGATTCATATCTCCTGCGAACAGAAGACGTTTCCTATTTCACTCCCGAGACAGAAGTAGTTCTGCAGACGACTCAGCTCGTCTTCATTTTAACGCATAATATCAAAGTATTGGACACAACAAACAACATACGGCAACGCTTCATGTTAAAAACGCTCCTTGCTGTATACTTTTCACTAACACCTTTTAAATAGTGCAGCTTTATTTAAAGTGTGTGTGTGTGAAGTAGTGACATGAGCTGGATCAATGAGACTTTATTGTTCTGCACGAGTTGTGTTTGCAAACAGATGGTGTTCTGTTCATTTACATCACTTCATCAGGACTTCAAGAAGCCCCAGAAACACCAGAAGTACCTGACGTACAGAGGGTCCGTTTGTGGGTGGAATACTCCTTTAATCAATCCTACGCATGTCTATGTATAAAAGTATTTGACTTACATTCTATGTCATCGTATTTTCAGGTTGTAGAGTTGGGAGCGAGGGGGCAGAGGTGTCATTTAGGTGAATATAAGTATCTGTATCAGCAAATACCAAAGGACTCGGATCAGTTCATTGTGTTTGCATCAGAGAAGCTTTGCTGATCATCTTGAGAAAACACTTGAGGTTTAATGAGCCGTAAACCAGAAGCACTCGGAGTTACATGAAGCGACGAAAATACGACTTCATTATTATTTAAACTTCAATGTTTTAATTACGCTTTAAGATGCAGAACCACCGATGGCCACTAGATGTCGACAAACTCTGCAATCAAAACTCTTTTCCCTGCTAAACTTTATGCTTTTAATAAGTTATCTGACTTCTTCTAAAGACTGTCAGTGATAAATAAACCCAGTTCATTGAAACCTTAAGTGAGAAAATCTAAATTCTAATTCAGATAATTGTGTGACGACGGATGAAGTCCATGTTTTTCTGTAATCTGTAATAATCTAAAGATATCAGGACTACAAGGTGTGTTTGACTATAATTAGCCTTCACTTCAGACCGACACTTGTGACAATATAAAGTATTTAAAGATCGGTTTGACCCCTGAAGCTGTTCCTGCAACAACTTCCTGTATGTGCACGCTACAGCTCAGACACCCGGAGTTATTCTTTCTCATTGCCCTCCAGACCGATGGGAGGAAACCCCGTCATGCATGGGAGTAATACACTTTAAGATAAAGGATTTTCCCCTGTAACTTCAAACATTTTCACCTTGAGTGGATGCGTCTTCGTCCCAACGTGAAGCATCATCCGTTAGCGTCTCTCCACTGACGCCGACACTTATAACACCAAAAGAGTTGCAGAAAGGTGACGTGACCGGCAGCTTAAGTCCAGTAGGTTAGTTGAATAAACATCTCCGACTGCAGACTCGAGCTGGTGACAGACATCCAAAAAGTATCCGAAGCAAACATCCATTTTCTCAGAGAGAAGTCCGTACGACGTGCAACACAAAGATGAATCCAGGCTGGACGGACGTCTTCACGTTCACAGCAGCAGCTTGGGTCCTGCTCCGAAGTCCAACCTCGTCACCAGCCTTTAAAAACACGACAAACAATGAACACAAAGCAAACCTGCAGACCTGCAGACCTGCACACCTGCACCTTACAAAATGTAAGATAAAAGCCACAATCTGAGGTACTTGTACTCGGGTATAATAAATGTTATGCTCCTCCTCTACATTTAGAGGGAAGTATCTGACAGCTACTAGTAGCTTTTCAGAATAAGAGTTTACACAGAAAACCTTGAACTATTTAAAATGACACATCGTCAACAGTATATAGACATTAAAAAGTTACATTTTAATACGTCAGGAATAATAATCCAACAATGTATTAACACTGTAAATAATGTTGTGCTTTTACTGAAGTAGACTTAAATGCAGTCATTTTACTTGTACAAGAGTATTTCTACAGTATTCACACTTTTAGTGAAGTAAAAACATTTATTTTAAACTGACTGGCATATAAACAAGAACAAGCTGCTGAAATGAATGAATGTATGAAATTCAAAGTTTCTTACAGTGAAATTTGTGATTATCTTTGCAATATTTTCTCCCCTTTACAAACCAGCAGCAGATAAAACAGTCTGAACACCTGACCCCATCTCACATCCCACATCCCACATCTCACTCACATCCCCATATCCCACATCTCACACATCCCACAATCCCAACATCTCACATCCCCACATCTCACAATCCCCATATCCCACATCTCCACATCTCCACTCCCCACATCCCACATTTCACATCCCCATCTCACATCCCACATCTCACATCCCCACATCTCACATCCCCACATTAATATCATTAATAGAGTTAGACATCCCCACATCCTACATCTCACATCCCCACATCTCCCATCTCACATCTCCACATCTCACATCCTAGATCTCACATCTCCACATCTCACATCCCCACATCTCACATCCCAACATCCTAGATCTCACATCCTAGATCTCACATCCCCACATCTCACATCCCACATCTCCACATCCCCACATCTCACATCCTCATATCACATCCCACATCTCAAATCCTAGATCTCACATCCCCACATCTCACATCCACATATCACATCCTAGATCTCACAATCCTAGATCTCACATCCCACATCTCACATCCCCACTCTGCACACCCCCACATCTCAACATCCCCACAATCCCCACATCTCACATCCTCACATCTCACATCCCCACATCTCCCACTCTCACATCCCCACATTAATATCATTAGTAGAGTTAGACATCCCCACATCTCACATCCTACATCTCCACATCTCACATCCTAGATCTCACATCCCACATCCTAGATCTCACATCCTAGATCTCACATCCCCACATCTCACATCCCCACATCTCACATCCCCACATCTCACATCCCCACATCTCACATCTCACATCCTACATCTCACATCCCACATCTCACATCCTAGATCTCACATCTCACATCCCCACACATCTCACATCTCACATCCTAGATCTCACATCCTAGATCTCACATCCCCACATCTCTCTCACATCCCACATCTCACATCCCCACATCCCCACATCTCACATCCTCACATCTCACATCCCCACTTATATCATTAGTAAGTTAGACATCCCACATCTCACATCCTACATCTCACATCCCCACATCTCACATCCCACATCCCACATCCCCACATCTCACATCCTAGATCTCACATCTCCACATCTCACATCCTACATCTCACATCCCACATCTCACATCCCACATCTCCACATCCCACATCTCACATCCTAGATCTCACATCTCACATCTCCACATCTCACATCTCACATCCCACATCTCACACATCCCCCACATCTCACATCCCCACTCTCACATCCCATCTCACATCCCACATCCACATCTCACATCCCCACATCTCACATCCCCACATCTCACATCCCCACATCTCACATCCCACATTAATAGAGTTAGACATCCCCACATCCTACATCTCACATCCCCACATCTCACATCTCCCATCCCACATCCTCCACATCTCACATCCAAATCCTAGATCTCACATCTCCACATCTCACATCCCACATCCTAGATCTCACATCCCACATCTCACATCCCCAACATCCACATCCCCACCCATCTCACATCCTCACATCTCACATCTCCACATCTCACATCCCACATCTCAAATCCTAGATCTCACATCTCACATCTCCACATCTCACATCCCCCATCTCACATCCCACATCTCACATCCTCACATCCTCACATCTCACATCCACATCCCATCTCAATCCTAGATCTCACATCTCACATCTCCACATCCCCACATCTCACATCTCACATCCTAGATCTCACATCCCACATCTCACATCCCCACATCTCACATCCCCACATTAATATCATTAGTAGAGTTAGACATCCCCACATCCTACATCGCCACATCTCCACACTCACATCCCCACATCTCACATCCTCACATCCACATCCCCCCCACATCTCACATCCTACACTCCACATCTCACATCCCCACATCTCACATCCCACATCCTAGATCTCACATCCTAGATCTCACATCCCCACATCTCACATCCCACATCCTAGATCTCACATCCTAGATCTCACATCCCCACATCTCACATCCCCACATCTCACATCCTCACATCTCACATCCCACATCTCCACATCTCACATCCCACATCTCACATCCCCACATCTCACATCCTAGATCTCACATCTCAACATCCCCACATCTCACATCCTCCCACATCCTAGATCTCACATCTAGATCTCACATCCCCACATCTCCACACATCCCACATCTCACATCCCCACATCTCACATCCCCACATTAATATCATTAGTAGAGTTAGACATCCCCACATCTCACATCCTACATCTCACATCCCCACATCTCACATCCCACATCCCACATCCCCACATCTCACATCCTAGATCTCACATCTCCACATCTCACATCCTACATCTCACGTCCCACATCTCACATCCTAGATCTCACATCCCACATCTCCACATCCCACATCTCACATCCTAGATCTCACATCTCACATCTCCACATCCCCACATCTCACATCCCACATCCCCACATCTCACATCCCCACTTCTCACATCCCACACATCCCCACATCTCACATCCCCACATCCCCACATCTCACATCCCCACATTAATAGAGTTAGACATCCCCAAATCCTACATTCACATCCCCACATCTCACATCTCCCATCTCCACATCTCACATCTCAAATCCTAGATCTCACATCTCCACATCTCACATCCCCACATCTCACATCCCACATCTCACATCCCACATCTCACATCCCCACATCTCACATCCATCTCACATCCCACATCCCCACATCTCACATCCCCACATCTCACATCCCACATCTCACATCCCCACATCTCACATCCCCACATCTCACATCCCCACATTAATAGAGTTAGACATCCCCACATCCTACATCTCACATCCCCACATCTCACATCTCCCATCCCACATCTCCACATCTCACATCTCAAATCCTAGATCTCACATCTCCACATCTCACATCCCCACATCCTAGATCTCACATCCCACATCTCACATCCCCACATCTCACATCCCCACATCTCACATCCTCACATCTCACATCTCCACATCTCACATCCCACATCTCAAATCCTAGATCTCACATCTCACATCTCCACATCTCACATCCCCACATCTCACATCCCACATCTCACATCCTCACATCCTCACATCCACATCTCACATCCCACATCTCAAATCCTAGATCTCACATCTCACATCTCCACATCCCCACATCCCCACATCTCACATCCCACATCTCACATCCTCACATCCTCACATCTCACATCTCACATCCCACATCTCAAATCCTAGATCTCACATCTCACATCTCCACATCCCCACATCTCACATCTCACATCCTAGATCTCACATCCCACATCTCACATCCCCACATCTCACATCCCCACATTAATATCATTAGTAGAGTTAGACATCCCCACATCCTACATCGCCACATCTCACATCCCCACATCTCACATCCTCACATCCCACATCCCCACATCTCACATCCTACATCTCCACATCTCACATCCCCACATCTCACATCCCACATCCTAGATCTCACATCCTAGATCTCACATCCCCACATCTCACATCCCCACATCTCACATCCTCACATCTCACATCCCACATCTCCACATCTCACATCCCACATCTCACATCCCACATCTCAAATCCTAGATCTCACATCTCACATCCCCACATCTCACATCTCACATCCTAGATCTCACATCCTAGATCTCACATCCCCACATCTCACATCCCACATCTCACATCCCCACATCTCACATCCCACATCTCACATCCCCACATTAATATCATTAGTAGAGTTAGACATCCCCACATCTCACATCCTACATCTCACATCCCCACATCTCACATCCCACATCCCACATCCCCACATCTCACATCCTAGATCTCACATCTCCACATCTCACATCCTACATCTCACGTCCCACATCTCACATCCTAGATCTCACATCCCACATCTCCACATCCCACATCTCACATCCTAGATCTCACATCTCACATCTCCACATCTCACATCTCACATCCCACATCCCCACATCTCACATCCCCACTTCTCACATCCCATCTCACATCCCACATCCCCACATCTCACATCCCCACATCTCACATCCCCACATCTCACATCCCCACATCCCCACATCTCACATCCCCACATTAATAGAGTTAGACATCCCCACATCCTACATCTCACATCCCCAATCTCACATCTCCATCCCCATCCCACATCTCCACAATCACATCTCAAATCCTAGATCTCACAATCTCCACATTCTACATCCACATCCTAGATCTCACATCCCACATCTCACATCCCACATCTCACATCCTCACATCTCACATCTCCACATCTCACATCCCACATCTCAAATCCTAGATCTCACATCTCACATCTCCACATCTCACATCCCCACATCTCACATCCCACATCTCACATCCTCACATCCTCACATCCTAGATCTCACATCTCACATCTCCACATCTCACATCTCACATCCTACATCTCACATCCCACATCTCACATCCCCACATCTCACATCCCCACATTAATATCATTAGTAGAGTTAGACATCCCCACATCCTACATCGCCACATCTCACATCCCCACATCCCACATCTCCACATCTCACATCCTACATCTCACATCCACATCTCAAATCCTAGATCTCACATCTCACATCTCACATCCCCACATCTCACATCCCACATCTCACATCCTAGATCTCACATCCTAGATCTCACATCCTAGATCTCACATCCCCACATCTCACATCCCCACATCCCCACATCTCACATCCCCACATCTCACATCCCCACATCTCACATCCCACATCTCACATCCTAGATCTCACATCCTAGATCTCACATCCCCACATCTCATCCCACATCTCACATCCCCACATCCCCCACATCTCACATCCCCACATCTCACATCCCCACATTAATATCATTAGTAGAGTTAGACATCCCCACATCTCACATCCTACATCTCACATCCCCACATCTCACATCCCACATCCCACATCTCACATCCCACATCCCACATCCTAGATCTCACATCTCACATCCCACATCTCACATCTCCACATCTCACATCCTACATCTCACGTCCCACATCTCACATCCTAGATCTCACATCCCACATCTCCACATCCCACATCTCACATCCTAGATCTCACATCTCACATCTCCACATCTCCACATCTCACATCCCCACATCTCACATCCCCACATCTCACACCCCACATCCCATCTCACATCCCACATCCCCACATCTCACATCCCCACATCCCCACATCTCACATCCCCACATTAATAGAGTTAGACATCCCCACATCTCACATCTCCCATCTCCACATCTCACATCTCAAATCCTAGATCTCACACATCCAATATCATTAATAGAGTTAGACATCCCCACATCTCACATCCTACATCTCACATCCCCACATCTCACATCCCACATCCCACATCTCACATCCCACATCTCACATCCCCACATCTCACATCCCCACATCTCACATCCTAGATCTCACATCCCACATCTCACATCCCACATCTCACATCCCACATCTCACATCCTAGATCTCACATCCCACATCTCCACATCCCACATCTCACATCCTAGATCTCACATCCTAGATCTCACATCTCACATCCCACATCTCCACATCCCACATCTCCCATCTCACATCCCACATCTCACATCCCCACATCTCACATCCCCACTTCTCACACCCCACATCCCATCTCACATCCCACATCCCCACATCTCACATCCCCACATCTCACATCCCCACATCTCACATCCCCACATTAATATCATTAATAGAGTTAGACATCCCCACATCCTACATCTCACATCCCCACATCTCACATCCCACATCCTCCATCTCACATCCCAAATCCTAGATCTCACATCTCCACATCTCACATCCCCACATCCTAGATCTCACATCCCACATCTCACATCTCACATCCCCACATCTCACATCCCCACATCTCACATCTCCACATCTCACATCCCACATCTCAAATCCTAGATCTCACATCTCACATCTCCACATCTCACATCCCACATCTCACACATCTCACATCTCACATCTCCACATCTCACATCCCACATCTCAAATCCTAGATCTCACATCTCACATCCCCACATCTCACATCCCCACATCTCACATCCCCACATCTCACATCCCACATCTCACATCCTAGATCTCACATCCTAGATCTCACATCCTAGATCTCACATCCCCACATCTCACATCCCCACATCTCACATCCCCACATCTCACATCCCCACATTAATATCATTAGTAGAGTTAGACATCCCCACATCTCACATCCTACATCTCCACATCTCACATCCCCACATCTCACATCCCCACATCTCACATCCCCACATCTCACATCCTAGATCTCACATCCTAGATCTCACATCCTAGATCTCACATCCCCACATCTCACATCCCCACATCCCCACATCTCACATCCCCACATCTCACATCCCCACATCTCACATCCCACATCTCACATCCTAGATCTCACATCCTAGATCTCACATCCCACATCTCACATCCCACATCTCACATCCCCACATCCCCACATCTCACATCCCCACATCTCACATCCCCACATTAATATCATTAGTAGAGTTAGACCCCCACATCTCACATCCTACATCTCACATCCCCACATCTCACATCCCACATCCCACATCTCACATCCCACATCTCACATCCTAGATCTCACATCTCACATCCCACATCTCACATCCCCACATCTCACATCCTACATCTCACGTCCCACATCTCACATCCTAGATCTCACATCCCACATCTCCACATCCCACATCTCACATCCTAGATCTCACATCTCACATCTCCACATCTCCACATCTCACATCCCCACATCTCACATCCCCACTTCTCACACCCCACATCCCATCTCACATCCCACATCCCCACATCTCACATCCCCACATCCCCACATCTCACATCCCCACATTAATAGAGTTAGACATCCCCACATCTCACATCTCCCATCTCCACATCTCACATCTCAAATCCTAGATCTCACATCTCCACATCTCACATCCCCACATCCTAGATCTCACATCCCACATCCCCACATCTCACATCCCCACATCCTCACATCTCACATCTCCACATCTCACATCCCACATCTCAAATCCTAGATCTCACATCTCACATCTCCACATCTCACATCCCCACATCTCACATCCCACATCTCACATCCTCACATCCTCACATCTCACATCTCCACATCTCACATCCCACATCTCAAATCCTAGATCTCACATCTCCACATCCCCACATCTCACATCTCACATCCTAGATCTCACATCCCACATCTCACATCCCCACATCTCACATCCCCACATTAATATCATTAGTAGAGTTAGACATCCCCACATCCTACATCGCCACATCTCACATCCCCACATCTCACATCCTCACATCCCACATCCCCACATCTCACATCCCACATCTCACATCCCACATCTCAAATCATAGATCTCACATCTCACATCCCCACATCTCACATCCCACATCTCACATCCTAGATCTCACATCCTAGATCTCACATCCTAGATCTCACATCCCCACATCTCACATCCCCACATCTCACATCCCCACATCCTAGATCTCACATCCTAGATCTCACATCCTAGATCTCACATCCCCACATCTCACATCCCACATCTCACATCCCCACATCCCCACATCCCCACATCTCACATCCTCACATCTCACATCCCCACATCCCCACATTAATATCATTAGTAGAGTTAGACATCCCCACATCTCACATCCTACATCTCACATCCCCACATCTCACATCCCACATCCCACATCTCACATCCCACATCTCACATCCCCACATCTCACATCCTAGATCTCACATCCCACATCTCACATCCCACATCTCCACATCTCACATCCTACATCTCACGTCCCACATCTCACATCCTAGATCTCACATCCCACATCCTAGATCTCACATCTCACATCCCACATCTCCACATCCCACATCCCCACATCTCACATCCCACATCTCACATCCTAGATCTCACATCCTAGATCTCACATCCCCACATCCCACATCTCACATCCCACATCTCACCCCTTGCTGTAGAGGCCGTTGGTGGGTTGATGGCTCTCTGAGGAGATGTTCCGGCCCGGCGTGGCCCCCGATCCAGCAGCGTGGCCCCTGCGGCTCGCCTTCTGCTCCTGGACGTATTCCCAACAAGATGCCAGCTTGGACTCCAGGTTCTGTTTTATAATCCGGTATTAAAGAGTCATTAGAAAGACTAACAATGTTTCTATTAATAGTCTGTTCATTCTGTTTAAAGCTGGTGTTTGTGCTCCGTGTCAGATGAAGCTACATTAATATCATTAGTAGAGTTAGACTCTAGTGTCAGATGAAGCTACATTAATATCATTAGTAGAGTTAGACTCTAGTGTCAGATGAAGCTACATTATGAAGCTACATTAATATCATTAGTAGAGTTAGACTCTAGTGTCAGATGAAGCTACATTAATATCATTAGTAGAGTTAGACTCTAGTGTCAGATGAAGCTACATTAATATCATTAGTAGAGTTAGACTCTAGTGTCAGATGAAGCTACATTAATATCATTAGTAGAGTTAGACTCTAGTGTCAGATGAAGCTACATTAATATCATTAGTAGAGTTAGACTCTAGTGTCGAGAGGAAGCTACATTAATATCATTAGTAGAGTTAGACTCTAGTGTCAGATGAAGCTACATTAATATCATTAGTAGAGTTAGACTCTAGTGTCAGATGAAGCTACATTAATATCATTAGTAGAGTTAGACTCTAGTGTCAGATGAAGCTACATTAATATCATTAGTAGAGTTAGACTTTAGTGTCAGATGAAGCTACATTAATATCATTAGTAGAGTTCGACTCTAGTGTCAGATGAAGCTACATTAATATCATTAGTAGAGTTAGACTCTAGTGTCAGATGAAGCTACATTAATATCATTAGTAGAGTTAGACTCTAGTGTCAGATGAAGCTACATGATATCATTAGTAGAGTTAGACTTTAGTGTCAGATGAAGCTACATTAATATCATTAGTAGAGTTAGACTCTAGTGTCAGATGAAGCTACATTAATATCATTAGTAGAGTTAGACTCTAGTGTCAGATGAAGCTACATTAATATCATTAGTAGAGTTAGACTCTAGTGTCAGATGAAGCTACATTAATATCATTAGTAGAGTTAGACTCTAGTGTCAGATGAAGCTACATTAATATCATTAGTAGAGTTAGACTCTAGTGTCAGATGAAGCTACATTAATATCATTAGTAGAGTTAGACTCTAGTGTCAGATGAAGCTACATTAATATCATTAGTAGAGTTAGACTCTAGTGTCAGATGAAGCTACATTAATATCATTAGTAGAGTTAGACTCTAGTGTCAGATGAAGCTACATTAATATCATTAGTAGAGTTAGACTCTAGAGTCAGATGAAGCTACATTAATATCATTAGTAGAGTTAGACTCTAGTGTCAGATGAAGCTACATTGATATCATTAGTAGAGTTAGACTTTAGTGTCAGATGAAGCTACATTAATATCATTAGTAGAGTTAGACTCGAAGCTACATTAATATCATTAGTAGAGTTAGACTCTAGTGTCAGATGAAGCTACATTAATATCATTAGTAGAGTTAGACTCTAGTGTCAGATGAAGCTACATTAATATCATTAGTAGAGTTAGACTCTAGTGTCAGATGAAGCTACATTAATATCATTAGTAGAGTTAGACTCTAGTGTCAGATGAAGCTACATTAATATCATTAGTAGAGTTAGACTCTAGTGTCAGATGAAGCTACATTAATATCATTAGTAGAGTTAGACTCTAGTGTCAGATGAAGCTACATTAATATCATTAGTAGAGTTAGACTCTAGTGTCAGATGAAGCTACATTAATATCATTAGTAGAGTTAGACTCTAGTGTCAGATGAAGCTACATTAATATCATTAGTAGAGTTAGACTCTAGTGTCAGATGAAGCTACATTAATATCATTAGTAGAGTTAGACTCTAGAGTCAGATGAAGCTACATTAATATCATTAGTAGAGTTAGACTCTAGTGTCAGATGAAGCTACATTGATATCATTAGTAGTTTAGACTTTAGTGTCAGATGAAGCTACATTAATATCATTAGTAGAGTTAGACTCTAGTGTCAGATGAAGCTACATTAATATCATTAGTAGAGTTAGACTCTAGTGTCAGATGAAGCTACATTAATATCATTAGTAGAGTTAGACTCTAGTGTCAGATGAAGCTACATTGATATCATTAGTAGAGTTAGACTTTAGTGTCAGATGAAGCTACATTAATATCATTAGTAGAGTTAGACTCTAGTGTCAGATGAAGCTACATTAATATCATTAGTAGAGTTAGAGCCCTAGTGTCAGATGAAGCTACATTAATATCATTAGTAGAGTTAGACTCTAGTGTCAGATGAAGCTACATTAATATCATTAGTAGAGTTAGAGCCCTAGTGTCAGATGAAGCTACATTAATATCATTAGTAGAGTTAGACTTTAGTGTCAGATGAAGCTACATTAATATCATTAGTAGAGTTAGACTTTAGTGTCAGATGAAGCTACATTAATATCATTAGTAGAGTTAGAGCCCTAGTGTCAGATGAAGCTACATTAATATCATTAGTAGAGTTAGACTCTAGTGTCAGATGAAGCTACATTAATATCATTAGTAGAGTTAGACTCTAGTGTCAGATGAAGCTACATTAATATCATTAGTAGAGTTCGACTCTAGTGTCAGATGAAGCTACATTAATATCATTAGTAGAGTTAGACTCTAGTGTCAGATGAAGCTACATTAATATCATTAGTAGAGTTAGACTCTAGTGTCAGATGAAGCTACATTAATATCATTAGTAGAGTTAGACTCTAGTGTCAGATGAAGCTACATTAATATCATTAGTAGAGTTAGACTCTAGTGTCAGATGAAGCTACATTAATATCATTAGTAGAGTTAGACTCTAGTGTCAGATGAAGCTACATTAATATCATTAGTAGAGTTAGACTCTAGTGTCAGATGAAGCTACATTAATATCATTAGTAGAGTTAGACTCTAGTGTCCCCGGTGTGTAAAGCTCTCAACTCATTTAATCCAAATTTGAGAATTTGGTGCAAGAATTTCCTTTTTTTGGATGATGACGTCTCCAAATGTAAAATAAATTCAGTACAGCCCTGTGGAAGTAAATGTGATAATTGGAGGTAATGTTAGAATAAAGTCTTTAACAACTTTATTATGTCAGTTAAAGCTCTCAACTCATTTAATCCAAATTTGAGAATTTGGTGCAAGAATTTCCCTTTTTTTGGATGATGACGTCTCCAAATGTAAAATAAATTCAGTACAGCCCTGTGGAAGTAAATGTGATAATTGGAGGTAAATGTTAGAATAAAGGTCTTTAAACACTTTATTATGTCAGTATAATAAAAACACATCTATTTAAGAAGAACAATTATTGCTTTGTGCTCGTTGGTTAAAACATAAATCAATTAACTCCAGAGAAGAAGTAGTTTGTGTACATTTGAGAGAAACACCAGAAGCCGCCTGCAGCATCACATGACGACAAGTCAGCAGCTAATGAAGCAGAACTGGTCAGACATCACAAGTTCTCACCCCGACTTTTCTCAGAAGCTCTCCGACGATGTTCAGTGCAGAGATCCTGGCGGACCCGGTGAGAGGAGTCCCCGAGACGCTCTCACCTGCGGAAAACCAAAGTAGATCTTTAATGCTTTTAGTTTATTAAAACAAAACCCTTTTATGAATCTTAAGTATTTCTTGGTAATAATAAGATAAGATAAAAGCCTTATTGTGCAAGATCTAAATTAAATGCACATTGGATGAGAGAAATCTAAATCCGAGATAATGAGGTTAAGTTTCAATGTGTAAGTAATTATGAATATTAAAACTGACAAGATTGTTACAATTATAACAACGGGTTGCTTTTCATAATATTTGTGGTAAAAACGTGCTATGAAACTTTTTATTATTAATGCAGTTCATTTAAATTAAGGGTCCTTGAAAAGACTTTAATATATAATATATATATATATTATATATATATATATATATATATATATAATATATATATATATAGATATATATATCTCTCTCCTCTCTCTCGACTGCTTCGCTGTAATCGTTGTACATAGGATAAGAAAGAACTAGAACCGACCTCTGCTGACGGAGGGCGGGGGGGTGCTGAAGGTCTCTGCTGAGGCTGGAGGTCTGGACGGTGAGGTGGCAGAGGGGACGGGCTGGTTGGAGGACGAAGACGTGGTTTTGTCCTCAGTTCGTTTGTCCGGGGGGGTGAGGGGCGGGGTGGGCAGTCCCGGCGAGGCTGGAGAAGAGGAGGAGGAAGAAGAAGGGTCTTTGATTGCACTGCTGAGGGACAGCTTCCTTTCCTGTTTCTGCTGTACCGCAAGCCCCTGACCCTGACTCTGACCCTGACTGACACACACACACACACCTCTGGCCTCGTCCTTCAGCCTCTGGACGGACTCCAACAGGTCCTCCTTCTCGTCCAGCTCGCTCTCCAGGATGGCGTTCCTCTCGATAGCGTGGTTCATCCTCTGCTCAAAGTCCTCCAGCGACATGATGGTCGCCCTGAAACACACACGGCGTATTCAAAACTCAAGCACTTTCAAGGTACAAAACTTAATTAATTTCCAGACTCTTGGAAACTTTATCATCAAATCTAAATTGTAACTATAAATGCAGCATGTTTTGATTGTGATTATTTGATGTTAGAGACGACAAATAAACATGACACGGGATTAATTCAGTACATTATGAACCTTCGAGACCCTGTAGGTGACTTGTCCTGTCGAACCTCCACTGTGTTAAATGTTCGATGCTGTACGACATTTGTTGAAATGAGTTTCTGACCTCTTGGTCCTCTCCAGGTCGTCGTTGGCCTGCTCCAGCTCTCGGATGTATTTGTGAAGCTGGTCTCTGACGGCGGTGGTCTCAGCCAGGTCTCCCTCCAGGCTGGAGATCTGCCGGTACGCCTCCGAGTGCTGCGTCTCGTACTTCTCCTGGAAATACAGATTATGAAGGCTGAAAAGTTCATTCCTTAAGTTTATTAATAGAACAATAAAGATAGGACTGATTCTTTTCACAGTAATTTGTCATATTGTTTTGTTGAATATTTATTTAGTTTCTTGTCCAAATTTCTTCAATATTTTCCATTTTAAAGTTCTCTTACGGTGTTTATATCTGCACCAATTCAAAGCATACACATATTTAATTTGTATAAAATTTTATATATATATATATATATATATATATATATATATATATATATAACATTTTAATATATATATATATAACATTTATATATATAGATATATATATATAATATATATATATATATATATATATTTAATTTGTATAAAATTTATATATATATATATATATATATATTTACTTTGTATATAATATACTATATATATATATTAATTTGTATAATATATATATATATTTTTTTATTGTATATTTTCTTGAGCTCCCAGGAGGCAGTGTGGTGTGAGATCGGATGTTTGTGTGAGGTCAGTGTGTGAGGTCAGTGTGTGAGGTCGGTGTGTGAGATCGGTTGTGTGAGGTCAGTGTGTGAGGTCAGTGTGTGAGGTCAGTGTGTGAGGTCGGCTGTGTGAGGTCAGTGTGTGAGGTCGGTGTGTGAGATCGGGTGTGTGATTTTCTGTCCTGAATCAATCCTCTGTGGACGCGCGTGTGTGTGTGTGTGTGTGTGTGTGTGTGTGTGTGTGTGTGTGTGGTGTGTGTGTGTGTGTGTGCGTGTGTGTGTGTGAAGACAAGAGCACAGTGAAGCCTCGAGAGCACAGGAGCCATAAACTTGACTTTCTATCAGCTGATAAATATGGAAATCCCCGGTTCAAACCACATTAACGGGCGATCAGTTGGTCTTCGAACGTGATTAAAATAACCTTGACTTCCCTGATTCAGCAGCTTTATGCTTCAGTGTTGGTTATAAAACCACGTTGAGACAATGACTCGTATTACAGATGCTTCTCCCACCTTCAGTGAGGGTTAAGTGGACATTTTACAAGACGAGTACATCTCCATCACCTTTGTTTTTAAGAAAGGATGCAGGATATTTAACAAGTATCTGATAAGTGATGATGTCCTATGTACCTTGTAGTTTTCCAGCTCCATACAGAGGCGGTTGTTGGCAGAAAGAAGCTCACGGTTTCGTGCCTCGCACTGTTTCAGCTCCGTCTCCAGCTCCACCTCATAGTCCCGACTCATCTGCTGAAACTCCTGCAGTTCCTCCTGGGACTCCTCCGCACTGCGCACACACATACGCAGTACATCAGCCACATGTATCATTTGAGCCATTAGTCAATAATAATCCCATTCAATGTTTTGGAGCACAGGAAGCGCTGGGCATTAGTGGGTAAAACACAAAGGTCAAACACCACAGAAAAGTGTTTAATAAGAAAACACCTTGGAGTTCACAATTGTTTGTCTTGGAGGACAACAGCCTACAGACTCACATTTCTACAAACTGAACTGCAGCGCAGCGAAAAGGTAATGATTATTTCTGTGGCATAAAAACAAACACTATGAAACGCAACAACATGCAACACCGAAAGTAAACTAACCAATAAATGTATTCTCATATCATTACAGAGCACATATTATATAATATAAATATATATATATATAATATATATATATATATATATATATATATATATATATATATATATATATATATATATATATATATTATATATATATATATAGATATATAGATATAGATATATATAGTGGTAGGTGATCTAGTGATGTCTTTAAAAACAACACACAGGGGTTACACACCTCTGTTGGTGCCTGGCAGCCTGCTCCTTCCAGTACTGCAGCTCTTCCTCCAGGGACCCAAAACTCTGAGGGCTCCGGAGCCCCCATCTCCAGCCGGCCCAGGCGGTCTGGTCTGTGGTTCAATTAAAACAAGGCATTTAGACAAATTGCGGTCGGTGGGAATTCCTTTTAGAAATCGGGTAATTTATCGTTAACGTTACTCCGTTTAATGGAGAAACGTAATTTGTTAGACTACTTGATTTCAGACGATTAATCAGGATGTTCACTTTAATTCGGCAAATGAGTGAACCATCAACTAAGACTATTTTGGATAAAATTCCAGTTTATAGATTTGGGTGTTGAAGGTGTTCATAGTTAGGGTGAAATTTATTAGCTTGATTATCTTTTCTATTTAAATGTTTGTTTGTTTTTATACTCAATGTAGGCCGAATTGAACAGTATATTCTACCGATTCATACGTCATCTTTTAATGTTAGTTAAAGTTGATAAAAATGTAATTTAAACTACTCCTGAAATAAATTAGATACAAGATTTATGCAGAGTCTGGTTAAAACTGCACAAAAAACAGGAACCTAAAGTAAACGTTACCTAAAAGATAACGGGTGATTTATACCCTCAGATCATTAGTAACACCTGCTTTTATAAGATTAGCTAAAACTATTAACACAGCTTATCAATTTATCAAGGTTAGAAGAATGTTCTTAACTTGTAAATATAAATAAATTAGCGAGTTCAGCTAACGGAGTTTGGCGTTAACCATTTAAATCCCAGCTGAGACATAACACAGCTATAACTTACGCTCAACAGTTAGCTTCTTTCGACGCAATGTTGATCAATTTATTCTAAATCCTTCATGAGCTGGTTTAACTACCGACTAAAGTTAGTCGGTGAATAAAAACGGCGACACGTTAAAGAAAACTTTCTCGGAGTTGGAAATCACAAAGTTGCTCCTGTCTTGTGAAGAGACGTCGAACAATACAAGTTGCCATTCATATTGTCCAGAGCGTTTAACCAATCACAAGTTAGATGACAGCTCATTGCCTGTTGCTATTAGTCAATTGACTGTCAATCAAAATATTGATAGGCGGGATCAGGATCGTTCTCCAATCAGAGGAGAGATGTCAGTGTCAGAGGGGTGTCTAGGCGTTTGTGATGGATTACCAGATGATGCCTTCGAGTGCTGTTGGAAATATAATTAATACATGTCTATATAACGTGATTTAAAATAGTGCATTTTGGGTGGTGGTTGGTTGTTGATTGTGCAGTAATGGGAGAAGTATTCAGATGTTTTACTTAATTAAAAGATTCAAGATGCAAAGGTTTTATTGTCATATTTACAACAGTTACAGTAGTGTTTGGCAATTAAAGTCTTAAATATTGCTCATGCAAAAATGCAACTTGCAGTATAGGTAAAATACTAGTAAGTATGTTTACACTTTAGTATTGCAATCTTTACTAACTAAATAAAATATCAGTACATCCATCACTGCTAATAATCGTTCATGTTTGATATCAGTGAGTTTACTTCAGTATATAATATGACTCACATTGAATTTAAGTTTATTTGCACAATTTTAAAATAAGCAAACATCCTGCATATTTTAAAGAGCATTTTTACCTCACAAAAAAGTAAAACGGCATAAACAAAAATGTACAATTTAAAATATATGAATTAAAATAAATAAATGATCCGCTACAAACATCTGGCCAACTTTCAATTTATCACATTTTATTTATATAGCCCAATATTACAATATTTCCTCATGGGCCTTTACAATCTGCACAGCATATGAAAACTTCACAGACTCAGGGATTTATATGAAAGTTGTCTTTCATGGTGATTCAATGCAGATCGTTTTGTTTTGTTTTGTAGCTCATCAACAACAACAGTGAAAGTTCTGCAGCGAAAACAAATCAGCATCATACCTCTTCTGTCCACCAGGTGTCAGTGTTCACAGGTGGATTTCTACAGCCTCACGTTAGAGTAAAAGAAGGCGTTTCAGAGTCAATGCACCCAGTGGCCTCTCAGAAACATTAACATCAAGCATGTTCGGAGGAAGCAATTTCAATACCATCTTACTCCAAAGAAAGTTTTTATATTTTTACTCCTCAGAATCTCACACCTAGAGGTCTGAATCAAGAGTATGAGACCAAACATGTTCTCTAAAATAAAAATGGTGGTTGACATTCTTTATAAAAACAACTGGTGTGTCCATTTCTTTCTTTAATTGGATCCAGGTAACATTTATTTAAAATGGTGTTTAGACCCAATTTCTGTACATACAACATTTCTTCTTTTTCCTTTTGGCTTAAAACATTTCATCTATTAGATTTCTAGAGATGTTGGTGCTTTTAGAAAAGGCATTTTTCTTTTTGGAGTTTAGTTCAAGCTTTGAATGAAATAATCTTAAAGTGGCGGTATTGCACAACACATATTAACATGGTAACACTGTAATAATATGCATGTCCTTCTGCAGATTGTTAATATTATATTTACACATCAGTGTGTTGTGCGATGATTTCCATATTCTGGAATAATCACAGCTCATTATATTATGCAGCCTAATGACGCTGTTATCCATTAGCCTACTTTTTCTTTACATAACTCCCATGAACGCATTACATTTAACATATGCTGAAACTGTTTTTCTCTGGTATTAATTATAATAATGATAATTTCATGATGCAATGACACACTTTCCTCCTCTCTTTGATGGATTACGTAATTATAGACGTTGTTTGCATGTGGAATGGAAACCATAGTGTCCTGAAAAGTGGTAAAACACTTCAAAAATCTTAAGCATATCATTTACGGTATATCATTAGTGAAATGGCCTTTTAAGAAGGACACTGTTTGTATTCCCCTCCTCTTGTTTTCTGCTGCAACTTCAGTTAAGCGTTTTGCTTGTTTCTAAAAAAAAATGTTATTACATTTTTGTGAGCTCAAATGCGGAGGACTAAAGCTGCCAATATAACAAATAAATAATAAATAAATAGGGAAATTAATGAAAACAGAAATAAATAAATACAAAAATAAGAAATCTGTCAAATAAATAAATTGTATATTTGTTTCTATTGTTGCCTTCTTTAAAGAAAGAAATCAGCAAATCTATTTGATTATTGAGGCTTTTTATTTATTATTTTATTATTAATTTACTTATATTTTTCTTTCGTTCAGTCTTTTATTTCTTTTTCCTTATAATGGTAGTTTTAATCCTCCATAAACAAAAGATAAGAACAAATTATGATTTATTTTGTCTATAAAGCAACTAATATAAATGATCATGGTTCAACGTGATTTAAACTTAACAGCTGCGCATTTTAATTATCAGTTGCAGAAAGATGTAATTGATTGAACATATTTCCATTTCCAGTTCCAGGTGATGCATGCTGCATCACTGAATTCATTTGCTATCCAGAATAATCTATTTATTGTACGATGATGTAAATGAGCTCCTGTGTCGAGTCTCTGCTGTATTTCACGAGGCCGTTATGTTTCTGCATAAATCACTGCCTGCAGCTGTGGAGCAGCGAGACAAAAGGCAGAATTATTCCTGACAGTGAGACTAATGACAGTATTTTTCCTCTCTTATAAATCCAATATAATTAAATTCACTGTGATGGATTAGCTGTTAGTTTACTGAGGCTTGAGTTATAAATCTGTAAATGTGTACATAAATCTATAAATGCATACAAAAATCTGTAAATGCGTACATGAATCTATAAATGTGTACATAAATCTGTAAATACGTACATACATTTGTAAATGTGTACATAAATCTATAAATGCGTACCTACATTTATAAATACGTTCATAAATTTGTAAATACGTACATAAATCTGTAAATACGTACAGAAGTCTGTAAATACGTACATACATTTGTAAATGCGTACATTTAAATGAGTACATAAATCTATAAATACGTACATAAATCTATAAATACGTACATAAATTTGTAAATGCGTACATAAATTTGTAAATGAGTACATAAATCTATAAATACGTACATAAATCTGTAAATACGTACATAAATCTGTAAATACGTACATAAATGTGTAAATGTCTACATAAATCTATAAATACGTACATACATTTGTAAATGCGTACATAAATCTGTAAATGCGTACATAAATCTATAAATACGTACATAAATTTGTAAATGTCTACATAAATCTATAAATGCGTACATAAATCCATAAATGCGTACATAAATTTGTAAATGCGTACATAAATCTATAAATGCGTACATAAATTTGTAAATGCGTACATAAATCTATAAATGCGTACATAAATCTATAAATGCGTACATACATTTATAAATACGTTCATAAATTTGTAAATACGTGCATAAATCTGTAAATACGTACATACATTTGTAAATGCGTACATACATTTGTAAATGCGTACATACATTTGTAAATGCGTACATACATTTGTAAATGCGTACATAAATCCATAAATGCGTACATACATTTGTAAATGCGTATATAAATTTGTAAATGTGTACATAAATCTATAAATACGTACATAAATCTGTAAATACGTACATACATTTGTAAATGCGTATATAAATTTGTAAATGTGTACATAAATCTATAAATACGTACATAAATCTATAAATACGTACATAAATTTGTAAATGTGTACATAAATCTATAAATACGTACATAAATCTATAAATACGTACATACATTTGTAAATGCAGACAAAACCTTTGACTTATTAGTGATTCATAATTTATCAGGTTTTTTTTTTGTCTGTTCTTCACTCTTTCTTTAGTAACTCAAGTATTATGTGTGCTGTAGAAATGAAAATGTTAGTGATTTAATAAGTCAGAAGAACAACCTCAGCAGTGGATGTAACACACTGTAGCTGTACTTGTTTTGAGAGTTTTTAAGGTGAGCAATATGTTTTCATCTCTGCAGGGAGTTTCACCAGAACTCCGTGTCCTCCTATCACTAACAAAACTATTTAAAAATCCATGTCAGCTGACTCATGTCTCTGCTCCACACAGATAGATTAGAGCTGCGTTCTGATTCACCGTCTGCAGCACAAAGAAGCTCCTCTTGACTAATCACAGCGAGTTTGAATAAAGAAGTGTGACCATCATCTTCACCTGATCTCAACTTTGTGTTTGCGTGCGACACATTTACGTCATCGTTTGTCGGCTACCTGAAACTTTGAAGCGTCCTCGAGGATCCGAGGTTTCTTATATCAAGTAGAAGAAGTATAAATAGGATGCACCCACTTACATGAGTTTCTGTCATCCAAAAGATGTGTTATAAATATCTCCTGATTCTTCTATTTAATACAGTAATCACACACAGAAGTACATTTAATTCCATTGTTGTTATTCAGTAATTAATATCTATTTGGAAGATTATAACTGAGGGAGAGGAACAAAGCTTCATTTATTCAACTTTATTTATGGCAAAGGCTTTTTGACTTTCATCATAAATGAGAAGAAAATCGAGTTTGCGAGCAGGATCGTTGGTTTATCTTGTGCTTCCATTGGTTACAGAATAGAGAAAGAAATATGAATGGAACAACTCTATGCAAATATATGGAAACATTTAAAAGGTTAATACTTTTGTTGTAGTTCCTGTCAGTGAAATACCTAAAACGATCTTCCTGAGAAGCAACTTCTGTGCAAGAATGTGTACCTCGTTAGCATGTTAACATTTGCTAATTAACATGAAATGAGTCTCATAAAGGTCTCCCCTCGCTGCCCACACCTGTACAAACATCATCCGAAAAGTTTGCTTCCTGTTTTTCGTGCAGGAAACCTGGAGACGGTGAATCTGTAGTGTGTAATAGTATATCTGGTTTATATGTGTACGTATGATTCTTTTAGGGAGCAGGTCATGCAGTTGCTAATGCATGTTAATGCATGTTTACTTGAATAAAAGCCTCAACCATCCAGCAGAACCGTGTTACTTGGGTAAAGGTTCAGGTTTTAAATACATTTTAACTTTGTGTTGCTGTTTGGGGACTAACAGTGGTGTGTGTTTTACATTCATAATGTGAGCTTTATGTGACAGCTAACTGGCAGTAGGGAAACATTTATTCCTGAGTCTTTCTCTCTCTGTGTCTCAGTGTTGACGTATGTGCATCTGTAGTCTACTGATAATCAGAGTTAATATTCAGAGCACTGAGCTGTCGGATCAGGAGGAGCTGACGTCGCTGCTCTGCACACATCACCAAACCTCACACAGATTCATTGCGTTTTAAGAGGAAAGTCTCACGAGCCCGCTCATGTACACGCATTCATTAGGTTCACACTCTGCAACACAATGTGAATGTTACTCATCATATCAGCCCTGTGCATCAGTCTCACACATAAACTACTTCTGCTGACAGATTCATGTTCTAGATTCTAGTGTATGTGTCGTTTTTACTGCACATGTTCATATTGCGTTGTCAAATCTTCCAAAACAGAAAGATCATGAGCTCAATTATTGTGCAAAGAAAAGCTGACAAAGTCCTCAACACAGCGTAAGAAGACCAAGTGTGTGACGGGAAACTACGTCTCTGTCTCCAGCTTTTCATGGAGAGGTGAAGCTAACTGGCTAACTAGCTAACTAGCTAACTGGCTAACTGGCTAACTAGCTAACTGGCTAACTAGCTAACTGGCTAACTAGCTAACTTGCGCTCAAACGTCCATAAAGTTTTGTACTTGAGTGCATTTATTCATGAGGCAAAGTATAAATGTTGCAGAAATTCTGACCCACAAGAAGCATCAGTTAAAATCTTCAGGAATTTAAATGTGACAGAAAGAAACTGTATTTGCATTTAATATCCCCGTCGGTCAGTATAAAGACGCAAATAATTTAACTTATATTATAATATTTATCGATATTCGTATTTTCTTGAGGTGCATGGAGGGGTGAGTCTACGGTCATGCTAGCAGCTATGTGAGGCTGTACTTTGGCACAGTGGTCACTGAGCTACATGCTAACATGCTCATAATGAGAGTAACATTAGTGAAGGGATCATCAAAGTTATTACAATTCATCCTGAAGGGAACATGAATCAAACCAAACCTCATGGTCGTCCGATAGTTGTTGAGATATTTCATTTTTCAAACCACAAATGTGAACCTCATGTCGGTCCTCGAGGAAGAGTCAGAGGATCAGCAAACTCAGTAGTATTCATCGTCTGCGCAGCATCAATGTCTTTGCAAAATGTCAAGGCTATCAATCTCATAGTTGTGGAAATGTTTCAGTCTGGACCAAAGTGGTGCAGCGACCGAGAGCACGGCTACAAACCACCAGAGCGGTGCCGCTGATTAAAGAAACCTCTCACAGGTTCATACTCTCCTGGATACAAATCATTTGATGCAGATTCACTTTGATCACTTTGATCACTTCCCTCTCCGGCTACAAGCTGATGCTGCTTTAATTTACAGCCAGAAGAAGAAGAACCAGCTCATTTGAACTGCAGCCAATCGACAGATTTAAATGATAGACAGACAGACAGACAGACAGACAGATAGACAGATAGACAGATAGATAGATAGATAGATAGATAGATAGATAGATAGATAGATAGATAGATAGATAGATACTTTATTAATCCAAGAACTGGGAGTCTCAGGCTCTGCTCTCTCCCTGCTTGAATCCTACCTAAAGGATCGCACCTACAGGGTAACTTGGAGAGGGTCTCTGTCGGACCCCTGTCAACTCACCACCGGTGAACCTCAGGGCATGGTCGAACCATACACCCCAGCGCGTTCACTTCGCTCTGCGTCGACCAATCGGCTCGCCACTCCCTCACTACGAGTGGGATCCAGATTTCCCTCAAACAAAACCCGACTGTTTGCTATCCTACTTTGTACTTTGTATGTTGCACTTGTATTGGTTTGGCTTATTTATAGTTGAATTTGTATTCTATTGTTTCTGTTGTTGCACTTCAAACTGACTATTTGAAGACAGTGTTCACTTATACGATTGTACCTATTTGAAGCTATTGTACTTCTTGCTGTTCAGAGTTGTATCTCCAGGTTTGTTTGCACCTTTTGTACGTCGCTTTGGACAAAAGCGTCAGCTAAATGAACTGTAATGTAATTAATCCCGATACTTTATTAATCTCTTCCTGAAAGTACAACACAAGAACAAGCTGTAATATTTATGCTATTGTACTTTGAGAGTTTAATTATAAACCACTCGCTTCAATGAGGACGATGTCTTTGGTCAAAGACAAACCGAGGAGAGCCCGGGAGGATGAAACATAAATCTTCTCTCTTCAGCGCCGTTGTCAAGGAAGTGCTCGGGAGGAGAAGAAAAAAGTGAAGCAAGCCAGCGTGAGCAATGTCAGGGTGCAACTTATTCTGCCTGTGTGCACGTGTCCACGCCGTGTTGTATCTGCTACACGTGGAGCGCTCATTTGTTGGAGTGCTGTGGTCTGCTGGGGGGGGGGTGTGGATGCTTTGTCACAGAAGCACACGGCAGATGTTCCCTGTGGCAGATCCAGAACACCCTTCACCTGCTTTTATTTCTGTCCTCTGTGCATGTGCAGCACAACAGCAGGAGGGACGAGTGCAGGAGGATTTGCAGAGTGGATGATTTGACCCTGGAGGCTGAGAGACTGAGGAAAGACCAGTTTGGAGAGTTCTCATCAGCTTTGTTGTTTAATCCCTCCGGATTTACTGGCATTACGAATTTACTGCAGGAGAATTAATGGTTGTTTTAGAGAATACAGAGAGCTGCAAGGACAACAGGGAAGTTAGCATTCCCCCGGTGTCACTGACAAACAGCCAACGGGATTAATTTGGGATTATTGCAGGAAATAAACGAAGGCAAACGAAGGTTTGTGATACTTTAGTGACTTCAACCTCAACACCACTAAACTTAGAACTTGTCATTTGATTTTGCACACTTACGTCTTCTACAAAAGTCTTTCCTCCCAACATGTTAAATATATAAATCTACATGTGGAAAGGTTTGAGTAGGAATGTCTTCTGAACACAACAAGGCTGTAAAGGTGTTTGCGTGTTCGGATCTCTGCAGTCTCATAATAATAATAATAATAATACATTTTATTTGTAAAGCGCATTTCAAAGCTAAAAGCAATCTCAAGGTGCTAAAATGCAGGACAACAACAACAACAGACATAAGATTTTATGGAAAGGCCTTTTTTGAAGTATCCTGTTAGCATCCGGCTTTTTAAGGAGTGAGGTATTTAAGGAGTGAGGTTTTTAAGGAGTGAGGTATTAAGTAGTGAGGTATTTAAGGAGTACGGTATTTAAATAGTGGGGTATTTAAGGAGTGAGGTTTTTAAGGAGTGAGGTATTTAAGTAGTGAGGTATTTACGGAGTAAGGTATTTAAATAGTGGGGTATTTAAGGAGTGAGGTTTTAAGGAGTGAGGGTATTTAAATAGTGAGGTATTTAAGGAGTGAGGTATTTAAGGAGTGAGGTTTTTAAGGAGTAAGGTATTTAAATAGTGAGGTATTTAAGGAGTGAGGTTTTTAAGGAGTGAGGTATTTAAATAGTGAGGTATTTAAGGAGTAAGGTATTTAAGGAGTGAGGTTTTTAAGGAGTGAGGTTTTTAAGGAGTGAGGTATTTAAATAATGAGGTATTTCCGGAGTGCGGTTTTTCCGGAGTGGTATTTAAGTAGTGAGGTATTTCAGTAGTGCGGTCTTTCCCTCCTGAGGTATTTAAGGCGTGCGGTTTTTTCCGGCGTGAGGTATTTCCCCGTGCGGTATTTCCGGAGTAAGGTCTTTCCGGCGTGCGGTTTTTCCGGCGTGAGGTTTTTGGCGTGAGGTCTTTCCCTCCTGCGGTATTTCCGGAGTGCGGTTTTTCCGGAGTCGGTATTTCCGTCGTGAGGTCTTTCCGGCGTGAGGTTTTTTCCGGCGTGAGGTCTTTAAATCCTGCGGTATTTCCGGAGTGAGGTTTTTCCTAGCGTCCGGTATTTCCGTCGTGCGGTCTTTGGCGTGAGGTTTTTAGGCGTGGCGGTTTTTTCCGGAGTGAGGTATTTAAGTAGTGAGGTATTTAAGGAGTGAGGTTTTTAAGGAGTGAGGTTTTTAAGGAGTGAGGTATTTAAGTAGTGAGGTATTTAAGGAGTGAGGTATTTAAATAATGAGGTATTTAAGGAGTGAGGTTTTTAAGGAGTGAGGTATTTAAGTAGTGAGGTATTTAAGGAGTGAGGTATTTAAGTAGTGAGGTATTTAAGGAGTGAGGTATTTATTTAAGTAGTGGGGTATTTAAGGAGGGAGGTATTTAAGTAGTGGGGTATTTAAGGAGTGAGGTTTTTAAGGAGTGAGGTATTTAAGGAGTGAGGTATTTAAGTAGTGAGGTATTTAAGGAGTGAGGTTTTTAAGGAGTGAGGTATTTAAGGAGTGAGTTATTTAAGGAGGGAGGTTTTTAAGGAGTGAGGTATTTAAATAATGAGGTATTTAAGGAGTGACGTTTTTAAGGAGTGACGTTTTTAAGTAGTGAGGTATTTAAATAATGAGGTATTTAAGGAGTGACGTTTTTAAGGAGTGAGGTATTTAAGGAGTGAGGTATTTAAGTAGTGAGATATTTAAGGAGTGAGGTATTTACTGAAGTGTTTAACGTCTGTGAAAAATGTCATCAGATCATCATTTTATAAAAAAGACGTACGTGTGAAATTGTTATACCGTAATTTCCGGACTATAAGCCGCGACTTTTTCCCCATTTTGCGACCCTGCGGCTTATATAACAGTGCGGCTTATCTATGGATTTTTACAGCTAACGGCCACTAGGGGAATTCCTAAATCTATGGATTTTACAGGTTACAGTCCACCGGATGCAGGGAAAGAGCGCGCAAAAGTAGCGAGTGGTACGAGAGACAGACGGACATTACGAGAGCGAGGCAGTGTGTGAGACACCCTCATTATGGAAATATATATATTTATTTCGAGGAGTCTTATTTTGTTAAATATGCTTTTATGTTGATACTCCTGAAACCGGATACTCCTGAAACCGGCACTTTCTGGGGGTTCGCGCCACTTTTTCGGGAGACGGAAAGAAGGATACGCTGAAGAGAGGTGTGGATGTCCAAAAACCCCGACTGTGGAGTTACCGTATGATGATGACTTTCTTGTGTTTCTTCTGATTCAACGGTAATTTATGGACAAATTAAGGAAAACACCAACGGTCAGAGACAATAAATGCTGATTGAACAGGCAGAAGTTCTCCATCGTTATTTCCTGGTTCTACACAACACAACGCAGAGTTGATCGTGGTGTCAGCTACAGACCGGCTACATACACATCAGTCAATTTAGCGTCTGCGGCTTATAGTCAGGTGCGGTTTATAGTCCGAAAATTACGGTAATTATTATAGTTATTATTATGAATTCTTGAGTTATGGTCATGAATGTGTTTTGTGAGGTCAGTGACCTTTGACCTTTGACCACCAAAATCTAGTCAGATCATTTTGAGTTCAAGTTGACGTTTGTGCCAAATTTGAATAAATTGGCTCCAGAATCAGAATGACGGAAGTAAAACATAAACTTTGGGGTAAATCATTTCCTCTGTTGCTGGTTTTCTGCAAAGCACAGAGAGCTTTCCCTCGCCGCGGCGACGCGCTTCATCCGCATTGTGTGAACCCGTTTGGCGAATGTTACAAGGTTAATTTATATGTAAAAGGTTTAACTTTCAAACAGAAGTTTAATGAATCACTGCTGCGGCTCGAGACTGCTGGTTGTTCCTGTCGATGTGCAAACGCAACATTTAACATAATTACATAACGCCCGCAATCTTTCCCCTGATCCTTCGCTCTGCCTCGGCCGCTCTGAGATTGTCATCAGGCCGGGAAATTGAGTGTGGTTATCTGAAGAGAAGCTCTAACAGACGTTACAGGAACCGGCTCCCCTGCGTCTGTCTCCTGGCGAGATTAAAAACTGGATTCTGCGCCATAACCTTGATTGAAGGAGTCGCAGCTGTTCAGTGTTTGTGTTTATCTGGTAGTAAACAAAGTGCCAGTGAGAACAAACGTGAGCCACAAATCCAAATGTGTGTGTGTGTGTGTGTGTGTGTGTGTGTGTGTGTGTGTGTGTTTGTGATCTCATTATTTGATGAAACAATGCAGTCGTGATAACGAGCCAACAGTCGACTAATTATCTGCTCTCCGGCCTCCGACAGGAAAACTCATTTCTTTCGTCTGCAGTTTGTTTCGCTGTCGAACATCGACTTGTTTCAAAAAGAGAAGGACCGACTCAAAAGTAGCAAAACCACTACTGGAAATTAAAAGATGAATGAGGTTAAATATAGTTCGTTTTGTGGGTAAAAGCAGGTTGAAAAGATGCGTATTAAGCTTTAAAAATGAATTCATCTGCTAAATTTAAACCATAAAGTCCAGAAGAGTTTTGTCACAAATAAGTTTCAAGTGTTTGAACTTTGAGTTTCGAGTCCTCAGCAACTCATAATGCATCAACAAGGCAACAGTGCAAAAGAAACACATGATAAAGGATATTTAAATTAAAAAGAGTCAAACTAAAACAAGTAGATTAAGACATTCTGCAGTTGTTTGTGTAGTTTTGTTACAGCTCCATCAAAAGTGACAAAATACAACTTCCAACAATGGAAAACCTGTTAATAACCTGTTTATTTGATTGTTTAATCACAAAAAACAAGAACATGATGTTTATCGGGACAAGAAAACAAACAGGATATACAATGTTAAATAGAGAAAGTGAATAAACGGCGTTCCCAAAATGTCCGAACTATTCCTTAATGTTAAACGCTTGTATGACCCATGTCCCTCTCTTTCTGTCCTCACACATACATTCTGGCATAGTTACAAAGTGAGGACCTGTCACGGGAAAAAAACACAAAAACCAGAGGCCCCTTCGGTTAAGGCAGCGAAGGCGAGGCAGGCGAGAGCGGGGAAGAGGAAGCGAAGGCGGAGCAGAAGCAGAAGAAGGAGGAGGAAGCGAGGAGACGAAGCGGCGGAGGAGGAGGAGAAAGGAGCGCAGAAGAGGAGGAGGAGGCGGCAGGAGGCGAGAGGCGAGAAGGGAAGGCGCGGAGGAGGGGGGAAGCGGACGGAGCTCGGCGGAGGCAGGAGGCGGAGGAGGGCGAAGCGGAGGAGCAGGAGAGGAGGAGGAGGAGGAGGAGGAGGGGAAGGAGGAGGAGAGGGAGGAGAAGAAGGAGAAGGGGCTTCTTCGGGGCAGTAGGAGGCGAGACTTCTTCTTCGAAGGAGGGGAGGAGAGAGGGAAGGAGAGGAGGAGAAGGAGGAGGAGAAGGAGGAGGTTCGGAGAATTCGGAGCAGACTTCTTCGGCGGAGGAGAATGAGTCTCCTCGCTCTTAGGAGACTTTTGATCGGAGGTCGCCTTCGAAGCTCCTGCCTTCTTGTCTATGAAGGCTCCTTCTTCGTGGCCCTTCGCTTTCTTCTCCTTACTTATCCTTCTCCTTCTATTCTCCTCCTTCTTCTTCTTCTTCTCTTCTTCTTCTTCTTCTTCTTCTTCTCCTTCTTCTTCTTCTTCTTCTTCTCCTTCTTCTTCTTCTTCTTCTGCTTCTTCTTCTTCTCCCTTCTGGGAATTGCCAGAGGGACGCCACTTTGTCTGCTCCGAACATTCATAATGTGAGCTTTTAACTCAGACAGAAACTGAGATTTCCAGGCTGAAACTAATTAATCAACTCTGGATAAATTCAGCTGTGATTGAAAGAAAATAAATCGATGTCTTTCCCCTCCTCACTGCTGCATGTTTCCCCTCGTCTCCCCTGAGACTTAATTCGTCCTCCTGCAGAATAACAATCAGCTTCTGTGACGCAGGTGATGACTCTGGACGCCATGAATAAAAAATAACATCATGTTTCTGCAATTGTGAAGCACGGACGCTGGCTGAATAATCGAATCCCTGCAGATCGATGCTGCTCTTCATTCTGCTCACGTGCTGATCAATAACTATTGACCTTTGACCCATCACACTTCAGTTTTCATACTTCTTCAACATATCATGTAGTAAAAATGTAAATTAATTCAGTAAATCAAAACTTTTAACCAACTTCAGTCACTGATCATTACCCCAAAATATTCTGTCATTTTCACAATTTTAACCCCTTAAATGTGAGTTTGTTTCATAATGCTCTGCTTCTGTTTTACTCAAACATTTAATTATTTCCTGTTTACTAAATAATTTGGATTTTGTCACTGTATGGGATGTCAGTATGTCAATAATTTGTGCAATGCCAGATTTAAAAAACAAACTTCCACTTCTTACCTTAGACAACAAAAATGTCCACTTATTGAAACAAAATGCTTAAAAAATGTATGCCATATGCATTAACACGACTAAACTTATCCCTAGTGACGCAAAATAATGTATTATATTTGACCTCATCCACTTTAGAAACTGTAATTTATTTACTGTTAAATTCTCTTTTTTTATGTTTTATTTGAATCTATTTATTGCTCAATGTTCAATGTTCCTATTTCTTGCATCTGTCTTTTTCTCTGTTGCTTTTGTGTTAATAAAGTTTTGTGCAACACATTTAGCATTCCCTCTGATTCATGGAGGAAGGCCGAGCTTTGACAGCAGCACACAGTGAGGATGAATAATAACATATTTCTTACAGCAGCTGGCCTGAGTGGGTGCACCTTCTGCAAGCCTTGCAGCTGATGTGTAGATATTTAGTGGAGGCGACAGTAGTTAACCCAGTTCTCTGCAGTGTGGTAAGAGCATGGATGGATTACTGAAAGGGCCCACCAGGCACAGGCCCGGGGGGGCTTCACCGACAAAATGTCACTCAAAGAGACACGTACCAACCAGGAAGTGACTCAAACTGACCACAAAGAAACACTAAGAGACCATAAAGACATAAACTGACCACAAAGAGACACAAAATGACAACAAAGAGACAAAAAACAACTACAAAGACACACAACTACAAAGAGACACAAAACAACTACAAAGACACACAAAACAACTACAAAGACACACAACTACAAAGAGACACAAAACAACAACAAAGAGACACAAAATGACAACAAAGAGACACAAAATGACAACAAAGAGACACAAAATGACTACAAAAAGGCACAAAATGACTACAAAGAGACACAAAACAACTACAAAGAGACACAAAACAACTACAAAGACACACAACTACAAAGAGACACAAAACGACAACAAAATGATACAAAATGACAACAAAGAGACACAAAATTACAACAAAGAGACACAAAATGACTACAAAGAGGCACAAAATGACTACAAAGAGACACAAAATAACTACAAAGACACACAACTACAAAGAGACACAAAACAACTACAAAGAGACACATAAGGACTACAAAGAGACACAAAACGACTACAAAGAGACACAGAACAACAACATAGAGACACAAAATGACAACAAAGAGACACAAAATGACAACAAAGAGACACAAAACAACTACACAGAGACACAAAACAACAACAAAGAGACACAAAATAACTACAAAGACACACAACTACAATGAGACACAAAACAACTACAAAGACATACAACTTCTAAGAGACACAAAACAACTATAAAGACACAAAACGATCACAAAGAGACACAAAACAACTACAAAGACACAAAATGACTACAAAGAGACACACAAGCACTACAAAGAGGCACAAAACAACTACAAATAGACACAAAACGACTACAAAGAGACACAGAACAACTACAAAGAGACACAAAACAACTACAAAGACACACAACTACAAAGAGACACAAAATAACTACAAAGACACACAACTACAATGAGACACAAAACAACTACAAAGACATACAACTTCTAAGAGACACAAAACAACTATAAAGACACAAAACGATCACAAAGAGACACAAAACAACTACAAAGACACAAAATGACTACAAAGAGACACACAAGCACTACAAAGAGGCACAAAACAACTACAAATAGACACAAAACGACTACAAAGAGACACAGAACAACTACAAAGAGACACAAAACAACTACAAAGACACACAACTACAAAGAGACACAAAATAACTACAAAGACACACAACTACAATGAGACACAAAACAACTACAAAGACATACAACTTCTAAGAGACACAAAACAACTATAAAGACACAAAACGACCACAAAGAGACACAAAACAACTACAAAGACACAACATGACTACAAAGAGACACACAAGGACTACAAAGAGGCACAAAACAACTACAAAGAGACACAAAACGACTACAAAGAGACACAGAACAACTACAAAGAGACACAAAACAACTACAAAGACACAAAATGACTAGAAAGAGACACACAAGGACTACAAAGAGGCACAAAACAACTACAAAGAGACACAAAATGACTACAAAGACACACAACTACAAAGAGACACAAAACAACTACAAAGAGACACATAAGGACTACAAAGAGACACATAAGGACTACAAAGAGACACAAAACGACTACAAAGAGACACAGAACAACAACAAAGAGACACAAAATGACAACAAAGAGACACAAAATGACAACAAAGAGACACAAAACAACTACACAGAGACACAAAACAACAACAAAGAGACACAAAATAACTACAAAGACACACAACTACAATGAGACACAAAACAACTACAAAGACATACAACTTCTAAGAGACACAAAACAACTATAAAGACACAAAACGATCACAAAGAGACACAAAACAACTACAAAGACACAAAATGACTACAAAGAGACACACAAGCACTACAAAGAGGCACAAAACAACTACAAATAGACACAAAACGACTACAAAGAGACACAGAACAACTACAAAGAGACACAAAACAACTACAAAGACACACAACTACAAAGAGACACAAAATAACTACAAAGACACACAACTACAATGAGACACAAAACAACTACAAAGACATACAACTTCTAAGAGACACAAAACAACTATAAAGACACAAAACGACCACAAAGAGACACAAAACAACTACAAAGACACAAAATGACTACAAAGAGACACACAAGGACTACAAAGAGGCACAAAACAACTACAAAGAGACACAAAACGACTACAAAGAGACACAGAACAACTACAAAGAGACACAAAACAACTACAAAGACACAAAATGACTAGAAAGAGACACACAAGGACTACAAAGAGGCACAAAACAACTACAAAGAGACACAAAATGACTACAAAGAGACACAGAACAACTACAAAGAGACACAAAAAATGTATCTCTGTAAAATGCTCCCGGTTTAATCATCAGTACAAAAGATGAACTGCTTTTTAACATCTTTGATTTTGATAATAAGTCGAAGCTGCAAGAGCTACAGATTTAACCACCACGACGTCATGTTTTGTCTGAAACTATGACAACATGCTTTGAATTCACTTCTTCAGAGCAATGGAGGCTCATGGGTATTGTAGTTAAGAGCCGTCTGCAAAACAATAAAGACAGACAAGACATGATTTCTCAGGAAGAAAGTAGAAACTGCCGGCCACAACGTAAACGTGATTATACAGGAGAGTCCTGTGTGTCTGTGACGTGGAATAAAGTGTCCTGTGCATTGTTGAGTTATTCTTACACACTAAGACTAACAATACGATCGGCATTACATTAAGTGATGTATTGTGATGTTGCTCTAATAAGACTAACTGACCAACCAAAGCTTTAAATGCACGACTGCCAATTTCAAATCTAAAAATATCTCAAATAGAAAGCAGAAAATATTGATTGGGTTTATTAGTGTTTTTATTTATCTGACAATATTAAAAAAAAAATGTTTATATTTATAGAGTGAACTTTGTTTAAACACGGCTAAAATCAGTACAGTTGAGAAACATCAAGAATACGTAGTGTCATAATCATGTTTTATGAAGATAAGTTTCTTTAAATCCGTATTTCGGACCTTTTTTCCCCTTGAAATCAAGAATTTATCTTCTGGTGATCCCTCGTCACAGGCTGAAGTTATAAAATGGACATATATAAATTGTCCTGTGACCCCTCAGATGTTTCACTACTTTGCATGAATAAAATACAATAAAAAAATCACAATAAAAAGTCATAATTTATCCTCCTTATCACAAACCTTCCTCCACATAAACTACAATATAATCCTCATGATCATTAGACATGAATCAATAACCAAATAAACCACATCCTGCAGTCGTCACCCTTTTAGAAAACGCTCCCCTAAATCTCTCTGAATGAGCTTTCTTCACTTTGTTTTCTCCGCAGCAGACGTTACAAAGAAATCACACTTTGTAACGTCTGATGTCTCTCAGACTTCTTCATTCCCTGCAGCTGCAAACACACGTTCATTATAAAACATTGATTTAAATGTGAGCTTCACATTTCATCCAGAACATGTTGTGCCTTGCTTTATTGCATCCTCATGCTGCATTCATGGACGTGGGAATTGTAGTGGGAAAAATGACCTCCTTGTTTGAAATTAGGCTTCAAGGCAAAATAAAAAAAATGATTTAAATACTTCTTAATGAATCTTCTAAACAGAAGTTTGAAGGAAATATCTGCAGAATGGTAACATTTGCTCAGCCAATTAGTAAACAAACATAGTGTGGCAAAGTCATGGCATCTCATATTTAATATAAAACCATCTTATCCTCCATGTTCTCACGGAAATAAATTAATAGGTGAATATTTTAAAGGTATAATAATCAAGTATAAGTACACATTTGAGGTACTTGTTTTTATCTTGAATTGCTTTATACCTCTACAAATATTTTGCACTCATGCACTTTTTTTTTATATATATATTTTCCTGATTATACTTACTTATTTTTATTTAAGTTAATTATTATTATTATTATTATTATTATTATTATTATTATTATTATTATTATTATTATTATTATTATTATTATTATTATTATTATTATTATTATTATTATTATTATTATCACAAGACCTCAGTTAGCCGGTCACAATTTAAATTCCTACATCGCCTGAATGCAGCATCGTCGCAGAGCAGCGCACCGCCGCTCTGCGCTCTGATTGGACGTTAGGAGCGGTGGGCGGGGCCTCCCTGTAGGGAGCGCAGAGACAATAGAGAAAGAGAGAGAGAGAGAGAGAGACAGAGAGAGAGAGAGAGAGAGAGAGAGAGAGAGAGGTTGCAGGTTGAACCAGCAGCGGGGAGACTTTGACAGACAGCAGCGTTGCAGATGAGGTTCCTGCTTAATTTAAAACACCGTGAAGAAGCAGAAGCAGCAGAAGAAGCAGACGAAGCAGAAGAAGCAGAAGAAGAAAAATTAAGGACCTATTTCTTCTGTAATTATTAAACACTCAGGTGTTGTCTGGATGGATTGACAGATTGCATGCAGCACATTTTGAAAGGTAAGATCTGATCATCATGTCCGGACCGCTTTAACACATTAACTGCTAATTAAATCCTCGTTTGTGTCTTTAAATGTGTTTTATTTTGTATTCACTCTCAGCTCAGATTGCTTTGTCTCCTCGCTTGTCTTTGTGCTGCTCTGTTGCAAAGCATTACCCTGCACTAACGTTGTGTTTACAAGCCGCCTTTGTTAATGATCCTCCTTTAAACTGCTGTTTTTTAATTATAAATCACGTTTTAAATGATTTATAATCCAAAAGTTAGACACCATGTGACCAAACACCGACTGAGCAGAACAATGGAGCTGCTGTCAAGCTTTTGTGTCCCAGCTACACATCTGTGCATCACTACATTTGTGATTTATTGATCTCACATTTCTACACATGAGTTCATCCCATGCAAACATGCTCGCGTGCACATACTGCACACATACCTGAGTGCACGTGTGCTACACGTCGTAATATAATGCATGCTTTGTGTCTGCACAGCTGCTTCACTTCATGTCTTTGTGCTGCAGGTTTTCATGACTCCCAGACTGTAAACACTGAGTCTCGTGAAGGCTGAGACGCTGTGGGAGCTTAGAAACCTTTGTTATTTACTTATTCTTTATATTAATAGAAACTCTTTATTTTGGGGGAAATGGCATCAAACATTAATTTGGTCTCAGATTGGGCTGCAGAGTCCATCTTCTGGGCTCTCGGAGCTGAAACGATTAGTCGATTAGTTGACTGTATTTTTTGTTTTTTACATTTCATTGATTATAATTAATTGCAAAAATAACCAGCAAATTAATTGATAATACAAATGTGTCACACCCTCATTTACCTGCAGGTTCTTGTAGGTTCTTGCAGGTTCGTGCAGGTTCTTGCAGGTTCTTGCAGGTTCGTGCAGGTTCTTGCAGGTTATTGTAGGTTCTTGCAGGTTATTGTAGGTTCTTGCAGGTTATTGTAGGTTCTTGCAGGTTATTGTAGGTTCTTGCAGGTTATTGTAGGTTCTTGCATGTTATTGTAGGTTCTTGCAGGTTATTGTAGGTTCTTGCAGGTTATTGTAGGTTCTTGCATGTTATTGTAGGTTCTTGCAGGTTATTGTAGGTTCTTGCATGTTATTGTAGGTTCTTGCAGGTTATTGTAGGTTCTTGCAGGTTATTGTAGGTTCTTGCATGTTATTGTAGGTTCTTGCAGGTTATTGTAGGTTCTTGCAGGTTATTGCATGTTATTGTAGGTTCTTGCAGGTTATTGTAGGTTCTTGCAGGTTATTGTAGGTTCTTGCATGTTATTGTAGGTTCTTGCAGGTTATTGTAGGTTCTTGCATGTTATTGTAGGTTCTTGCAGGTTCTTGCAGGTTCTTGCAGGTTATTGTAGGTTCTTGCAGGTTATTGTAGGTTCTTGCATGTTATTGTAGGTTCTTGCAGGTTATTGTAGGTTCTTGCATGTTATTGCATGTTATTGTAGGTTCTTGCATGTTATTGTAGGTTCTTGCATGTTATTGTAGGTTCTTGCATGTTATTGTAGGTTCTTGCAGGTTATTGTAGGTTCTTGCAGGTTATTGTAGGTTCTTGCAGGTTATTGTAGGTTCTTGCATGTTATTGTAGGTTCTTGCAGGTTATTGTAGGTTCTTGCAGGTTATTGTAGGTTCTTGCATGTTATTGTAGGTTCTTGCAGGTTATTGTAGGTTCTTGCATGTTATTGTAGGTTCTTGCAGGTTATTGTAGGTTCTTGCAGGTTATTGTAGGTTCTTGCATGTTATTGTAGGTTCTTGCAGGTTATTGTAGGTTCTTGCATGTTATTGTAGGTTCTTGCAGGTTCTTGCAGGTTCTTGCAGGTTATTGTAGGTTCTTGCAGGTTATTGTAGGTTCTTGCATGTTATTGTAGGTTCTTGCAGGTTATTGTAGGTTCTTGCATGTTATTGTAGGTTCGTGCAGGTTCTTGCAGGTTATTGTAGGTTCTTGCAGGTTATTGTAGGTTATTGTAGGTTCTTGCAGGTTCTTGTAGGTTCTTGCAGGTTATTGTAGGTTCTTGCATGTTATTGTAGGTTCTTGCAGGTTATTGTAGGTTCTTGCATGTTATTGTAGGTTCGTGCAGGTTCTTGCAGGTTATTGTAGGTTCTTGCAGGTTATTGTAGGTTATTGTAGGTTCTTGCATGTTATTGTAGGTTCGTGCAGGTTCTTGCAGGTTATTGTAGGTTCTTGCAGGTTATTGTAGGTTCATGCAGGTTCTTGTAGGTTCTTGCATGTTATTGTAGGTTCGTGCAGGTTCTTGCAGGTTCTTGCAGGTTTGTGCAGGTTCTTGTTGGTTCTTGTAGGTTATTGCAGGTTCTTGCAGGTTCTTGTAGGTTCTTGCAGGTTATTGTAGGTTCTTGCATGTTATTGTAGGTTCGTGCAGGTTCTTGTAGGTTCTTGCAGGTTCTTGGAGGTTATTGTAGGTTCTTACATGTTCTTGCAGGTTATTGTAGGTTCGTGCAGGTTGTTGTAGGTTCGTGCAGGTTCTTGCAGGTTCTTGTAGGTTTTTGCATGTTATTGTAGGTTTGTGCAGGTTATTGTAGGTTCTTGTAGGTTCTTGTAGGTTCTTGCAGGTTATTGTAGGTTATTGTAGGTTCTTGCAGGTTATTGTAGGTTCTTGCAGGTTATTGTAGGTTTTTGCATGTTATTGTAGGTTTGTGCAGGTTATTGCAGGTTCTTGCAGGTTCGTGCAGGTTCTTGCAGCACAATATCAAACATTTGAGCCATGAGTTGGCTGGAGACGCTTCATTAGCTCGCTAGCTAAAGCTAACAAACATGCAAGTCGTCGTTTCAGATTCTTGCAGACTATAAATGAGAAACTGCTTTTGTCTCTTTTGTTCTGAAACCCATTGAGATCTTTCAAGAGAAATGTATCACCGTTCTCTTCACTTCATCTACGTCACCATGGGCTCTGTTTTTCTCTTTTGTTTTTACATTTTATATCCTTTACACAATTAGAAAACAATTCAAAGACCCTTTGCAGCCCTATTGGCCTGCAGGGACATGCAGGTTCTTTAGGATTATATCATGTGTGTAGCTGTGAGTCAGCAGGAGAGTCAGCAGGCAAACGCACCACCATCATCTTCAAGGTCTTTTGACTTCCGATAGGGCCGACTCGAGTAATGTTAATGAAAGTGAAAAATAATGCGTGTATCCTCCTTGTGATTCGGATCCGCTTCAAAATGCTTGGGGCTCTTCCTCGGCCCATGCTTCAGCCTCTCACCAACTTTCATGATAATTGGAAGTTTTTCTGTAATCCTGCAGACAAACCGAACAGAACATCTCCTCCTCGGAGGTGAAGTAACAACAAATTCTTTGGTTTCAGCTTCTCAACTGAGACGATCAATGCTTTTTCATTCACAGAAAACTGAATATCTTCAGGTTTTTTAGACATTTGAAGACTGTGGTGACTCTTGTCCACAGTCAGGGATAAAGATGACAGAGAGAAGGTGTAGTGTCACACACACAGCTTTATTGGCACACAGGTAAGCTTTCTATTACAGGCACAGGTACAGGCACAGGCACAGCTCTCCTGTCCGTCGCTCTGCTGTCCGCTGCTCTCCAGGCTGCGCTGCGTCGTGGCTGAAGGAGCGGTCCCCATCTCCTCTGGAACCCAGTCTACTGCAAGACCAATGAGCCAGGCCATCACCATGAATTTATTATGTGACTGATTACCTGATTCCGTTCAGCTGTCTGGCCTCCAGCTGGGACACTCCTGTCTCTCCCCAGCAGCCGGCGCCCTAACCCCACCCCACTGCCACAAAGACGTTCCCGCAGGTTCTGGAAAGCACTGTTGGGTGTACGCTTAAATACCTTAGTTACAGATTATATTTGATGTCCCAGAGGGATCTTTGTTCCCACAGCCCGTACATGGAAACACACAGCACACAACAGATGTACATACAGTAGCTGAACATACAGATACAGACGACGCACAACATCTTCATGTAGACATTCAAGTATTCCAGCAGTGACCGAGGCAGAATGATCAAATGTTCATCCCACTTTCTCAAAGTGCGAGTTAATAATACATTAGACTTGTATAGCGCTTTTCTAGACACTTAATGTCTTTAAATGTTTTGTTTTGTCAGTAAAACTCCAAAGATATTCACTTTAATGTCATATTTAACCAAGAAAAGCAGGAAATCTCCATATTTGAGGCTGAAAACAAAATGTTCTGCCATTTTTGCATGAAAAACGACTTCAACGATGATCGATGTCGATCGACTCGTCGTTGCAGCTCTAGTCTGGTGTTTGCTGCACAGTGATGTGTACACACCGCAGACAAGGATCACACATTAACCGTGCACAGAAAGAAAGTCAGGGCAGAAGAAAGAGAGGCAGAGATTAAAGCAGACAATGGGGGGGGGCGATACCTACTGTAGCGTGGGGTTCACAGCAGCAGAACTGGGTTGGCATTAAAGGAGAGTGCCCAGATGATGCGCCGCTGAGCGTGCAGGCACAAAGCCCCAGTGTTCGCAGATGCTGGAGGCCGGGCCGGCTTTGATGTGCTCCATGAGCCGACCGACGAGCCCCACCAGAGAGCCGGGCGGCGGGCCGGCCGTCACACGGGGAGAGGGGGGTGTGAAGGCCAACGCTGAGGCTGTGATGGGCTTAGCTCTACAAACAGTTCTGCAGGACAGAGCTGCTCGTGGTGCAGAAATAATCTCCCTGCTTGTGTTATCTCAGCGGGCAGATTCAGAGAATAGTATTCCACATGTTGGTTCACTGGCACTGA